>NW_028241509.1:0-45365 GCF_964263255.1 Lissotriton vulgaris | reverse complement strand
GTCAAACTGTTTTTTCCTGACACAGAAAAATAGAAACTTTACAAGGTCATTCCTTAATCATTTTTGCAACATACAATATAAAAATATATTCTACGTAATTTTACTTATTTTCACATATAAGTTACATGTTCTGAATGTAGCAGTCTAATTTCATTCGAGCCTAACATTAGATGTTAATAGGTTTTTGAAGCTATGACGGTTTACTTGTGTGTAAATTGCTGGGAAAACGTAAGTGTAACAAGATCATTTGAAATAGAGCATGTGATATAGCATTAGCTCATCCTATTTTTGTTTGCAACTACTTATATTTCTGGTTGAAGATCTATGCAGTTGAGTCTCACTTTTGGACATGTCCACAGCTGCCTACTAAGGGCTTCATTACGATGTCGGGCAGAGTTTCCTCAGCCCAACATCATCTTGGTCATGGGACTAACCGACACCAAGTCGGCGGTCCCGACCGACTAATTAGGATGTGACCAGACACTGTTCGGTTGCATTCATATACTTAACAATGGGAGTGTTAGAAATGAGATATCTGGTTGGCTAGGGCATGTGCCTAAGGCAGGCAGAAAGCACCACTCTAGTCAGAGCAAGCGAGTTACACAGTGAAGATAACCCCTGCTCACCCCCTTGCCCTGAAGATATGCTCCCATTGTAAAAAAGGAGATGTAGTTAATCTCTGCACCCCATGGCACCTCTCGGTGCCTACCATGGGGTGCAGGGAGGTGCCTGCCATGGAGTGCAGGGAAAAACGGGGGCACGGCATCCAGCTGGAGACCGTGCACACAAGGGGGCCCTGCTGGGGCCCCCCAAAGTTGTATTCCGACAGCCTTTCTCTGTTGGAAAAGGCCAGCATCGAAAGGCTCATACAACCGACACTGTAATCCCTTGGGCAGAAAGAGCCACCCTATGGATTACTATCCACTTTCAGACTAGCCTGTCAGAAGCCAGCCGGAATGACTGATCAGATTCCTTTCCGACCGCCCCCATCATAATGAGGCTGTCAGAAAGGAATCTGATCTGCATATTACGAAGTGGTCGCAAAGGCGCCGACCAATGGTTGGAACCGTTCCCAACTGCATCGCTATCGGACCCTTAGTGTTTATTACATTATATTAATTCCAAAAATAAGTTTGTATTCCTACACCGAGGCCTGACCTGTGCTGCTTCAAAGCAGCTTCTGAGGATAAAACATTTTGTGAGTGAGAGTACTTTTTCTAAAGGGGTAAGGGGATTGCTTGTCTTCAAGGGGAGGACTTTTCTTTTAGGTTTGTGACAAGGATCACCAGGACTTGGAGTAATGAGGATTGCTGTTAAGTAAATAGGATATTCCTCGTCATGGAGGTGGGCTTTCTAGGTTATACTTATTAAAAAGCACAACACATTGGCCATGCTATAGATACAGGGCCCCTGCATATACTGAATCACTGAAAATACCTACTCACAGTGATAAGGAATGTTCTTGGTATACAGTCAAATTCGAGAACTATGCCTCAGAAATCGATCCCTCGGAGAATTGATTAGTACTCACTTCAGCACCTCTTCATGAAGTAGTTTTTATCAAGTTGGTCAAGGACAAGAATTATCCTGTTCAGGCATTATCAGGAGGCTTTATTCTGGATCTGGTCTTGATGTTTAAATATCAAACCAAACCTATTTCGAAATCAGCAAATTGTTAGTTGTTTAGCTATAACAACATTGACATTGCATTCCAGCTGCTGACTTGGCCACTGTGCTTTTAGTTTTGGACTTAACTTTCTGCCTAAATTTGAAGACTGTTCCTTTAAAAACTGCCCGGCACCTAGAAAGTGAGCAGAAACATAATTACCCCGTTTACTACTTTGGCTACTTAAATTTGAAACTGCAAACTACATCTATGCAAAAAATGCCCTATTGACATTTCATATAAGATTAAGAAGCCTACTACTTTCCTCTGATATTGGTGTTTATTGTTGTCTCATTGTCTTTTTTGCAAAAATACCTGTTTTTATGACATAACTTTTTTTCCTTGTGCGCGAATATTACTGTGAATGAGTTTTTGCAAAGCACATAAATAATGTTGGGTTTTTGTAGTCTTTTAAACATTCACAAATAAATAAATGATAGATTAAGGGCCTAAATAGGACTTTTGGCAGAGCGGTGGCATGGCGGTGCCAACTGCCACGCCATCGCTCTGTTGAAGGTCGCTGCTGCCCACCTGACAGATTACAACCATTCACGTCTAGCTGGCGGGCGGCATTGCGGTCCCTCTGCAGTGTGTCTTTCAAATGAGGGGGCGCCTTCGATAGAGGCACCACAATAGGAACACCACATGGGGTTCCTGAATGGCATGGGCTCAAAAGTTCATGGTGTTCAAGAACCTGGATGCATGCACACAGGGGGCACATGTTATGCCCCCGTGCAAGCGTCCCCAGGCTGAGGTGGAATCGGAGGACCTGTAGGGCCAAATTTGTTTCATCACCACCAGCCTTTTCATGGATGAAACTGCTTGCGGTCCTGAAACCTGTAAAATGCATGACTTTGCCGCAGAGGTACCACCCACATACTACTTATCCCTAACAGCCAAGCCACATCCAGGGAACACCCGGTTGCTTGGCGGAGCCAGCGTTCCAATTAAGGTCCTACCACCCAAGTAGTATTTGTGCAGTCAGACCGCCGGTGTGGCAGTGGCTGGACTGCTGACACCTCGTCACCATGGGTATGGCGGTCTTCGAACTGCCAGACTCATAATTTGGCCCTCTGTGACTGGCAGTAGAGTACTGAAAGTAGGCAGCAATGTATGAATATTTCATGACCATGCCTGGTGCTTGACTATGAAAAATGCCCCAATTTACATACAGTTTTTCAGCTGAACTTTATTCCTGCTTGTGAGAAGTCAAATATCAGTTGAGTTGACTGGTAGTCCATAATAAGGTATAGTGACTAACTTCTTAGGTAGTGTCAAACGTTTTATTATTTGAACTAGAGCTCAAACCCTGGCAGCTATGACTCCGAGCAGATAGGCTTACATTAAAGAACATGCATGAATAATTTAGAGGTACCAAAACAGTTCAAAGTTGAAAACAAAAGGGCTAATAAAATGTATTTTGCAGAATTCCACCAAATGGACAAAAATCCGATAAGGAACCTAATCATAAACTTTTAAAAGATTTATGGGGAAAAAGCTTTTTGAAAACGTAAAATTTGAATCAGTAGTCATTGTATGCGGTTGACCGGACCTAGACACAGGCTAACTCAGATTGAGCATTATACACAGAAAAAGTCCAGCCTAGTCAAGAATTTACCCCTGACTTTGTCCCTGAAATGGAAGTCAAACTTAAATCTGTTTGTTTTGTCTGCTAAAGCTCTGTGAAGAAATTCAAATTTTGAGGTCAATGCTCTACTCACATCGGGCGCTTACAGTTTACTTCTTTGGACAATTTAGATTTCTACTTTCAGACTGAGGGCTTGATTTAGAGTTTGGAGCATGGTTTGCTCTATCATAAATGTGACGGATATTCTGTCAGCCATACCACCAGTTACTTAGGCTATAAGAGAATTTTAATACAGCAGACAGGCTATCCTTCACATTTGTAATGGAGTAACCTCATCTGCTAAACTCTCGATGAGGCCCTTAGTCTTTATATATAGTTCAAAATTCTCCAGCAGGGAAAGCCTGTAGCAATATCTGATGCAGCCGCATCTGATTAGGACACCTTTCCTATGAGGTCCAGTTGAAGCTTGTGAGGTCTTGGAAGTTCTAAAATTTTTCATGGCCAAACGTTTTTCAAAATTTGTCGGAACAATCAAGCTGGACATAGCCAAGGTTCTCAGAACCAAGAACCGCAAGGACATCACTTAGGGATCAGGACTCACTCAAATAGAAGCTTCCTGTCCTGTTCCAGTCAACTGGTCTTAGTAAAGAAAGGTCCCTTGCAGTGTGTGCTGTTTCTATGGCCACATTGGAGTACAGCCAATTGACCCTTTGTTTCTACTTCGTTGTCTTGGGTACAGTGTGAGAAGGGCCAGCTGTTTAGGTCTCTTCATGGTCTCAAACAGAAAGTGCAGTCCTTTTTCTGTTCTTCCACAGGTTTAGAATTTGTTCTGATTGGCTACTGGTGAGGTACACTTTTCTGCAGTTCGGTAGCAAATGGGTAGGGTGAATCCTGTACACAAATACATTCCCTGGGGTAACTCTGCTCACTTTTTCAGCACATGCTATTTGCTTTACTGCAAGAATGAACTATTCCAAGGAAAACTCAAGATGTCAGTCTCCCTTCTGCCTGGTCAGTAGAGCAGGAGCCCAGGGGTATTTTTAGGAAAACGAGCAGTCCCCTCCTAAGCCATTTTATGTATTTATTTATATTATTTATGAAGGCCAAGCTGTCACCTTACAGGTATCCTGGCACTGAAAGTTTACATCTGCACATACTGGCTGTAACAGTGAGCACAAGAAGACCACATGGTCGCTTATGGAAGAGTCAGGCTTCAAGACCTTCCTAAAGTGCACTAGAGTAGTTGATGATCTAAGAATGAATGATAACTTGTTCCAGAACTAGGCTGCTTTAACCGAAAAGGCTTTGCCACCTTGTCTGGTGTTACAGAATCAGGTTACACATAGGAGGTTCACCTATGCTGCAAGGAGGCATCTCCCCCGGAGTGTATCTCTTTCGGCTCTATAGTAAGTGCACAGGAGCCACACCCTGAATAGTCTTGAAGACGATAAGCATAGACTTAAAGGCTGTCCTATGTTTCAGAGGAAGCCAGTGTAGTTCCTTCAATGCATCAGATGCAGATGTTTTACAAGTCTGTTCATTGCCAATTTGCAGCTGAGCTTGGGCACTAAACAATCAATTGATAAGATTATCTGTCGCTCCAAGTAAAAGCGAGTTACAGTGATTTAGCCTGCTCAGAATAATGCTGCACACTTTTTGAGATTTAGCTTGTGCGGGTTGCCAGTGAGAAAAGATTCCAAAGACTACGCAGGAGCGTGTAGCAGGCCCCTGCTTCTTTGTTGACATGGTTCTCCGGGGATAACTTTGCAGCAAAAGGTAGTTGTGGTTCTTGCTCACTTGAGATTGGCCAGTCGTTAGATCGGAGTGTCATGGTGACTTTGTTCACAGAAAACGCAGAGGAATTAGTTTTTTCCCCATTAAATTTGGCATGAATTTTTGTTCAACCAGTTAACAATGTTGGTCACGCAGTTATGGAAAGCATTGACAACATCCTACTGGTTATTATTGACGGACATAATCAGCTAGGTATTGTCAACAAAGTTAACTAGCCTGACGTTATGGGTTTTAATAAGGGTGATGAGCGGCCTCATATAAATATTAAAGATGACAGGGCTGAGCGACGAACCATGTGGTATGCCATGTAAGATAGTTAGTTATCCCTTTAGGGGGATACTGCACTTTTAGGAGGTGGGGTGAAAACTCGTACCGTATAAAACGCTGTTAGTGGAGGTCCTTTTTCTAAAGACTGTTGTCTCAAGTTTGTTGTTTTGTATGTAGATCTTGGTGTCTAACAGGTCTATTTCTTGCTTCTGAATGGAAATTTGAGTCCTACGTTTTATATGGTACGAGTTTTCACCCCACCTCCTTGAAGCGCAGTATCCCGTATGGAGAGTTCCTCCGCATGAGACGTAATTGCTCTGAGGATGAAGAGATGGAAAAGAAATTCAAAGAAACAAAAAAACGATTCACTGCCCGTGGATACAAACACTCAGACATTGCTCATGGGGAACAGAGAGCAAGAACCACACCGCGAACTGAAACACTAATATCCAAAAATAAAGAATCAAAAGTGTATGATGACAAACCACGAATGATTGTCACGTATCCCAAAGAGAGTTTCCAAATAAGACAAATCTTGACCAAATACTGGAGCGTGCTGAAAAGAGACACTGAAATTGGACCTTTAATAGGAGAAAGACCACTGATAACATTTCGTAAAGTACCATCAATACAAGACACAGTGGTCAACAGCCACTTCCAAATAATAAAGCCTCTGACTTGGCTAGATAAACAACAGCATGGATTTGCAAAATGCCAAACATGCAAGGCATGCAAAATTGGTCGGAATCTTAAAAGCCTAAAAGACCCTAAAGGGCGGAAGTTTGAAATCAAAGAAAAAATAACGTGTGAGCCACAATTTGTTGTATACCAACTCCAATGTTTCTGTGGGAAGAAATACATTGGCTCGACAACTTGCCCTCTAAAAAAGAGAATTCTCGAACACATACGATCGATCATAAACAATGACTACAGCTATGTGATTGCTAAACATCTAAAAATGCATCCTGGTAAAACTTGGAAGGATGTCACCTATGCAGGCATAGCCATGATAAATGAGAATGAACGAGGTGGTGATCGAATTACTAAACTACGACGTCTCGAATCCAAATTAATATTCAGATTCAAAACCAGAATCCCGATGGGACTGAACGGGGATGACGAGATGTATGTGCATCTGTAAATACAATGCACAATGGACATGAAAGCAAAAATGTATTGTAAATGCTGAACAATTCAACAATCTGTTTGAAAAGTAAAATATTTGGTATTCTAAGAAGTTTTTTAAATGGCAGACTAGACAGACATGTAATTTCAAGTAAAAACAGTTAAATGTAAAAATAAATTCTTATCGAAGTGCAAAAGGCCTGCAAGCAAAGTGTATGCTCAATTAGGACAGGATAATCACAGCACTTAGCCAAAATTTACCCAATGACTATCGGTCATTAATGCGAGAGCATAGTATTAACTACAAATGTCACTGTGAATTAAAAACTATCTTTGACATACTATATGTCAAGAATACAGACCTCATATCATCCCGATAAATCACCAGTGATGATTACCCAATTAATCTTTTGCATAAAGCTAGCTCGCAGACCATCAACACAGCGATAAAGCTATAAAAATAGCACGTATCTGTAATTGCCTACTGATCCCACAATGCACCGTAACTTGATGGGTGGGACTTTCAGTATAAATGAACAACACAAACAAAGGATTAATGTTTGTAAACCATGACCAGGGACTTGTATAGTCCGAAACGCGTAGGTGGGAAAAACCTACAGGAGAAGAAACAGAACTAAGAAGAATTAAAGTGGTGTGCAGCGTCTTCTTTAATAAAGAAAACTTGTTGCAATGATATATATATATATATTCACTGAAAAAACCATAGGTTTCACACCAGTTATAGTTAGGAATTAGCATTTAAAAAACCTTTGAAATTCACTGAAAAAACCATAGGTTTCACACCAGTTATAGTTAGGAATTAGCATTTAAAAAACCTATTAAATTCACTGACAAAACCATAGATTTCACACCATTTATAGTTAGCTGGAAATTTTACTGACATAAAACCATTGAAATTCCCACGTTATAGTTAGTTGGACTCACTATAACTTGCGCGCCTGTAATGCACTGCTGATGACGTCACATATTACATCACTCATGACATGGTCAGTGACATCACTCATGACATCACTGATGACACCATCCAGTGAATGTGTGTCTTTCTGAAAAATACATTTGTTTTATATATGTATTTGTAAAGGTCGATGGAAGAATAAATGTTTAAATAAGTGTGTAAATGGATTTTTTTTTAAAAAAAATTGGTTGGGTAACTGGCTTATTACGTGTATCTTAGTGAATACATATATTAGCGAGTATTGTTTAAATATTTAAATGTTTGTATCAGTGTTTCTCTTTGTGTATAAGTGGCTGCAGGGGTTGGTGACTGACTCACTGTTTGTATGTGTTTTGAAGACAGCATATGTGCAGGACTGTATGGGTGGATGAGTGTGTATATGTGTGTGTTAGTGAGTGAATGACTGTCTCACTAGTGTCTTCATTAGTAACGACATATGTTTTAATCTAGTATATGTGAGTATTGATGTATATAAGTGAGTATAGTATATATAGTGAGAGATTGTAGGAGTTCCTGTTTAAATAAGTATGTGTTTCTATAAGTGATTGTTTAAGAGAGTAAGTATGGGTAAGTTTCCTTAGAAGTAAGGTGGTAGTGTGTGTATAAATGTATATGCAAATAAATGGATGTTCAATAGTTTATTTGCATGTGTGAGTATGTGTGTGAGTAACTTTTGGATGACTGCTGATGTGTAACAGGATGTATAGGTGTATCACTACATATGATGAGTGAGTATATATATGAGTGACTATATAGAACTGTTGGTGAATGAGTGGATGTGTATATAGATGGTGGAATTACTGAATTGGTTGTTGTTACTGGTTTGGGTATCTCCATTTTTTGAAAATGTTTGTTTCTATTTTTGAATATGTGTTTCAAGCGTTACATTACACTGAAATTAGGTCTGTCACTCTGTCACAAGGATGGTGTCATGAGTGATGTCATGAGTGATGTCACTGACCATGTCATGAGTGATGTAATATGTGACGTCATCAGCAGTGCATTACAGGCGCGCAAGTTATAGTGAGTCCAACTAACTATAACGTGGGAATTTCAATGGTTTTATGTCAGTAAAATTTCCAGCTAACTATAAATGGTGTGAAATCTATGGTTTTGTCAGTGAATTTAATAGGTTTTTTAAATGCTAATTCCTAACTATAACTGGTGTGAAACCTATGGTTTTTTCAGTGAATTTCAAAGGTTTTTTAAATGCTAATTCCTAACTATAACTGGTGTGAAACCTATGGTTTTTTCAGTGAATTTCAAAGGTTTTTTTAATGCTAATTCCTAACTATATAAGACCTGAAAGCCCACCAGGAATCTCCAGTATGCGCCAGGGGACTGCATTGCAGAGAGGTGTAATGAAGCCACAACCCTTTTTACACCTCTCTGCAACGCAGCCCCCGTGCATGTTTGAAGAGGGGGAACTAATTCCCCTTGCATACTGGGGGCCCCTGGGGGCCAATTAGCCCACCTGGAACCTCCAGTATGCGCCAGGGGCTGCATTGCAGAGGTGTAATGAGACTATGCCCCTTGTTACACCTCTCTGCAACGCAGCCCACTGCCGCGTTTGCAGAGGGGGAACTAATTCCCCTTGCATACTGGGGGTCCCTGGGGTCAACTGGTCCACCAGGAGCCTCCAGTATGCGCGAGGGAGCTGCATTGCAGAGAAGTGTAATGAGGCCACACCCTTGTTACACCTCTCTGCAATGCATGCTACTGGCGCGTTTGTAGAGGGGGGACTAATTCCCCTTGCATACTGGGGGTCCCTGGATCATATCTGCCCAAACACCGATATTCCGAACGATTGTAAATTACTTTTCTTGAGAAACATTTGGATTTGGATTATCATGTCCTATACTTTGGAATTTTTGAAAGACTGACTTTGAGGATGCTATAAATTACTCAAGTCTGCCCGAATTGTGTGGGTAAAATTGATACCTAGTCACTTTGAATAAGAATATACTTATGTCTCGTCTAACATTTGGAAGAAATATCTAGTTATATGACAACTGGATACCGACATAACTTGAAGGAAATAAGAACGCCCTGAAGAAGTTCTGTTGTACAGAACGAAACCTTTCGGCTGGCTGTGGTACATAAACTTAAGGAAAATAAAAGCATTTGAATATACACCAAGATTCAGCGCTTCAATAAGGACTCTAAGTGATATGATTTGATTGGACTCATTGTGAAAGTGGTGCTGTGCCAAACTTTGGAATATTCTCCACTACTCTCTACTACTTACTCTCTCCTACTCCACTACTCTCAAATACTCACTGTCTACTACTCATTCTCTACTACTCTACTACTCTCTACTACTCTCTCTCTACTACTCACTCCCTACTACTCGCTACTCACTACTCCCTACTACTCACTATCTACTACTCTCTACTACTCACTCTCTACTACTCTCTCTCTACTACTCACTCTTTACTACTCACTACTACTCTCTACTACTCACTCTCTACTTCTCACTCTCTACTACTGTCTACTACTCACTCTCTACTACTCTCTCTCTACTAGTCTCTACTACTCACTCTCCTACTCACTCTCTACTACTCACTACTATTCTCTCTGCTACTCATTCTCTACTACTCTCTACTACTCACTCTCTACTACTCACTCTCTACTACTCACTCTTTACTACTCTCTACTACTCACTTTCTACTGCTCTCTACTACTCACTCTACTACTTACTCTCTACTACTGTCTACTACTCACTCTCTACTACTCACTCTCTACTACTCTCTACTACTCACTCTACTATTCACTCTACTACTCTCTACTACTCACTCTCTGCTACTCTCTCTACTGCTCTCTACTACTCTCTACTACTCACTCTCTACTCTCTATTACTCACTCTCTACTCTCTACCTCTCTACCTCTCTCTTCTTCTCTCTCTACTAATCTCTACGTCTCTACCGCTACCTCTCTACCTCTCTACCTCTACACCTCTACCTCTCTACCTCTCTCTACACGCACACATATACACATATATGCATATATATATATGCATATGCATTTATATATATATGTATGTGTATGTATAAAAAAAAACAACAAAACATTTTTTTTTTAAACAGCTACTTTTAAAACTGTCATTCTTTTTCCCCATGGTATGCTCCCCGGTACGCTTACCGGTGCGCGTACCGGTGCGCGTACCGGGCGCTCACCCCGCGAAAATCAAAATTTTTTTTTATTTTTTTTTTGCTCCGCGGGGCCCTTTTATGGCCCCCACATCAAACCTAGGGGGTCAAGGGGGGTCTACTCTGCCCCCTTATGGTCATTTCCCTCTTTGTTTTGGCCACCTCTCGTGTCTCGATCCTACCGAGACACAAGATGGCGGCCGCTCCGGACTGTTTAGAATGTTTACAGACATCCCAGAGCCAATCAGCTTTCTGCACGCAAGTCGCGGTAAGCGCCCGGTGCGCGTACCGGTGCGCGTACCGGAGCGCGGCTATAGATATATATATTTTTTTGAACCTTAATTACTCAAAATCCACTGGAGCACATATCTTGAGACATAGCAAAGGCACATCGGGCTACCAGTCCCTACAATTTTGCCAAGTTTGGTGGAAATCCATTCAGCCGTTCGGGCTAAAAGTGAAATCGACCGCCCTATGGAAATTAACATGGGGAAAACGCGTTTTGGGACCCCCCTTTTATCTCGGCCCCCGCTTGACGAATCCCCCCCAATCTTTCAGGGAAGGACCGGAACGCCGCGAGGCCATTTTGAGGAAATTTTCAGGCAGATTCGTCAACCGGCGCCAAAGTTATTCCAAATAGAATTTTCAGATTTAACATTGAAAAAAATCCTAACTATAACTACCTACTGGCGACCGCCAGTAGGTAATATATACATATATATATATATATATATACATACATCAATATATATATATATATATATATATACATACATATATATATATATACATACATATATATATATATACATACATATATATATATACATACTCATTCATTTTTAAAGGCAGGGAGAACTTTTAATTTCAAACCCAGGATCTTCAAGAATCTTATAATCTACTTACTCTTGGGACCTAGAAAATACGAAGACCAAATCACTTAGGTAAGATTAGTCATTAAAACAAGATATACTACAAGATTAGCTAACTGTGCCAAAAATCAAGAATTAAATAATATACCTCTCACTGAGATTGGTGCTAAAACTTTTTATTTAGGTAAATAAAGTGCTATCGAGACCAGTACTTCATCAGAACAACATATCGTCATGAAAATCACCCAAAACTTATTCAAATAAAGGGTTCCGGCTGGCGGGTATTAACAACTTAAGTACCAGATTAACCAGGTAAAAATAATGTAACATACTCGACCTCTATAAATGATGCAAATCTGACCACCCCCGTCAATTAACAGTCTGTCATTACTTATTTTTTCTTTCTCAAGTTTTATCCATACTGAATACTGAAAGAATAGCAGTAAGAAACTGAAAATCTACTGTGTACTGCTTCTTAGGAAAATAATCTTCTTAGTAAATATTCAACGCCGAAAAGAAAGTTTAATAAGTGATATTATACCATCTTTAGGAATACCTGGAAACATACATCACAATATAAAAATGAGGGAAAACTTCCTGCAATTATTTAGGCAGATAATGTATTAATCACAACAGAATTTTTTTTTTGGATTAATCGCTATGGTTAACGTATCATTTATGCAGATCTCTGAACCTTAGAAGAGGCCATCACCCTCATATAATTATCCTGAAATGAACAGAGCATTGCCGAAATATATCTAGCCAAAAAAGATCTTGACATATATGCCTTTCCATGGCATTTCCTACCAACTTGCTAGACATACTCTATACTATCTACAGCAAAAGATTATACGAATCATCAGGATTATTTATCAACCATATAGCTACTAGACGCCTACTTATATAATAAAATAGAATAGAGCGTCCCCTGTACAAACAATTTGAAGCCAAAAGACCTTTTTCATAAATATTTTGCCATTGACAATTTCGAATACATGCCCATTCATGGCATTTTGCCCCCATTGCGATTAACCTCCCCTCCCGCCCTCTCTTCATCATTTAATAACTTTCTACTCTTTGGACAGAATACTACAAGGAAGTGACAAAAGCTAGTAATAGAAAATATAATTGTTTTTGTTGTACTACAGCTGCTAAAAATTTAAAAAAAAGTTAGATCTCTACTTTTATTGTTAAAATTGTTTTTCATTAATGCAATTGTGAAACGATATAATTTTATACCCTAAATGCATCTTTTACTTTATAGATATTACGTGGCTACTCCAGGAAGAAGGCGCTGGCCGCCGAAACGCGCGTAGAGACCCTATTTTTATGCCACTTACCCTCTCTTTTTGTGTTTTACTCTTGTGCATTGATGTTTATGTAATTATTAACTGTGAATTTTTTACTCAAATTGTATGTTATATGAATGAATTTCCTTTTTACTGTGACAATTGATAAATAAAATCATGTGTTTTTTTAGCCAGCTGTAGTCATACCTTCATTAATGCTTACCATTAGGGTTTCTCACTCTTAAAAATGCCTAGGTTGTTAGTTTTCAATTGTGGTATATATATATATATATATATATATATACATATATATATATATATACATATATATATATATATATACATACATATATATATATATATATATATATATATACATACATATATATATCCTGTGCACCGTTTGTTTTCCCAGCTCGCACGCTTGCGCAACCACAGCAAGAAAACTCCGGACACGGACCTCGAGGTATAATTCAGCTTTAATCACGCAGAAAGAGTCACCAACGTTTCGGCTCTAACGGAGCCTTGATCACATGACAGCGTGCATTTCACTGGGTACACCTTTTAAAGTGATAGCAAGTGAATAACAGAGGACACCTGTGCAAGTACGCTAATAAACATGGAGAACATACTATACATAGTACTGGCAATAAGCAATCATTGAAGTCACCAAATTAATGTAAAATACAATCAGATTGTCACGAGATTGTATAATAAGAGTAAAATACATTATGATTCAAATCTCTAAAATGATGACAAACAACAGGTTAAATAACACGAGTGAGGAAAAGGAGGTATTGAGGTAAAATACACAAATCCATAGCGCAGTCCCATTTTAAAACCATGAATGCAGGACATAAGTTGATAGAGACCTCGGTAGTTGTTTATCCGGACTTCTTACATGGAAAAAATGTAGAAAAATTGTTAACAAATTTCAGGAACCCCCGTAGAGGAGTGCAAATAAAGTGCTACGTGCTAGCTCGCTAAAGTGCATACAGTGCTGAAAAAGTGCTTCAGTATGTGCAAAGTTGGCAATGTGCAAATATATGTATAATACAATCCACTGGGGTCCTGATTAGATCCATTCAAAATTAATGAACAGAAATCGCAATGTAAATTGGGGATGAACAGACAAGTTAAAATAACCCGGCTCATATCAGTCTCTATACAGTGTATTCCACTACAATTTACTAGTCCTGAATGGTTGCTCTTAACCAAATCGTAATCATTATATATTTGTACGCATATGGCTTGAAACTCACTACCAAAATGCCAAGGTTTCCATGTATAGAGCAATATGTGTGCTAAAGTAATATAAAAACCATCACCACCCGGTCCACAGGGAACCTGTAAACCGGTACCCAAACAATACAGAAGGTTTAAATGAATGTATAGCCAGATGTAAAAATACCTATGCAATTCATCACATTTCTGAGGTAATTAACCTGGCTAAAGAAAAACGTGCACAGTGGAAAATAATGATATTAATGATAATGATTATCCTAAAGCAGCATTATTATGTACAATGTTGATTTACCCGGAATGTGATAACTCGCAGCCCCCACGGGATCTGTCCCAGCACTCTCCCAGCCGGGTATGTACCATGGACATAAGCCACGTGGGGGAGAGCACACAATCCTAATTCATGAAGAATTTCAAAGCAGGCAAGTGTGAAGGTCTTCAGTCACATTTAACCCATGAGGCACCTTGGTGTTAAGCAGGAGGATATACTTTGTTTCCAGTTTTCTAAGTTTACTCTCCCTATCACCACCTCTTTTGGTGTTAATGACAGAATCAATGACCCAGAATTTGAGACCACTGTTGTTACTCTGGTGGTGGTCCTTAAAGTGGCGTGCAACAGGGTACGTGCTGTCCATGTTGGTAATAGCTCGTAAGTGTTGTAAAATACGTTTGTGGACAGCATTCCTGGTGCTGCCCACATATTGTAAACCACATGGACAGCGCAAGACATATATAGCAAATTCTGTCTTGCATGTGAGCACTTGGGTTATACGATGTTCCTTTCCTGTGAACCCGTCCCTATAGATTTTGGTATTTTCCCCGTGGGAGCATGCTTTGCAGATTTTACAGTTGTAGAAACCCTTGTTACTTTGCCACCACTCTGTTCTGGTAAAAGGGTCCGGACTGGTCTTAACAATATGGTCCCTAAGGGAGGGTGCTTTACTGTAGGTAACAGAGATCGATTTAGGTAAACTGTTGCCTATAACACCATCTCTCAACACAATGGGCCAGTGTCTATTCACTATGCTCTTGATTTGCCGGTGTTGTCTAGTGAATCCAGTAATTAATCTGAAGCATTCGGGCTCTACTGGGTCCATTTTGGAAATCTCTCCACTGGGGAGCTTCCCATCTGTTTTGCTGATAAGGAGCTCATCTCTGTTCTTTAGAAGGGATTTTTGCACAGCCTTGTCTATCATCGCTGCAGAATAACCTCTTTCAAGGAACCTATCCCTACACTCCATTTGTGCTTGTTTTAATTCCACTGGGTTGCTGCATATGCGCCTTAACCGCAGCATTTCCCCATATGGAATACTGGAGATGAGGTGGGCCGGGTGAGCACTAGCAGCATGTAAAATGCTGTTGCCTGCTGTCTTTTTTCTATGGATCCTAGATTCCAAACGGCACCCATTAGTATAAAGCTCAGTATCCAGAAATGTAACCGTTTCCTGACTAAGTGATGCAGTGAATCTGAGGTTTAGGGCGTTATCGTTGATATCCTCAATAAATTTTAGGGCCTCTTCCTGACTCCCTCTCCATATGACGAACAGGTCGTCAATGAAGCGGAACCATGCCACTAGGTTATTTTTGATGATATGTTGGAAACCAAGCCCCAGGACCAGTTCCTCCCAAGCCCCCATGTGCAGACATGCGTAGCTCGGTGAGAAACTGGCCCCCATTGCCACCCCCTGTTTCTGGCGATACAGTTGGAGATTGAACAAAAACACATTATTTGAAAGACAGAAATTCAGCATGTCTAACAACATTTTAGTGTGCCTTTCGTTGCCAGGTTCCCGTCTTGATAGATAGTATCGTATTGCATCAAGACCATCGGAGTGTGATATGCTAGTATATAGCGATGTTACATCTAGGGCTATCAGCCAATCCCCCTTCTGAATTTGTACATCTTTAATCTTTACTAGGAAGTCCCCAGTGTCACGTATATAGGACCCCAGTTGCTGAACATATCCTTGTATGAAATGGTCTATATACATTGAGGTATGTTCTAGGAGGCTCCCCCTTGCTGATATAATCGGCCTACCCGGTGGGTGGATGGGGTCTTTATGTATTTTCGGCAGAAAATACAAGATTGGTGTTACTGGGTGTTCAACCTTAAGAAATTCAAATTCATTGTCAGTTATGAGTTTGGCTGACCGCCACTTACTTAATTTGCGAAAATATTTTTCCATGATGCTCAGGAGCTCACGGTTGTTAATCTTCTCATAACACTCACTGTCACTGAGTTGGCTGTAGGCTTCTTTGTCATAGTTCATTCTTGTCATGAGGACCACGTTGCCCCCCTTGTCACTGCTTCTAATGATCACATTCTTTTCCTTGATAAGTTTCTCAGTCAGTGCTTTATATTGCTGATCTTGGGCTGAGTATCTCCGTTTAGTGTTCCCCATCTTTAGTTGCAACTTTTTCAGGTCCAATACCACATTCTCATGAAAAATGTCTATATTGTCACGTAGGAGGATTGGATAGAAGGTGGATGGTGCTCTGAAGTTTGTGGCTGTGGTAGTTCTATTGCCACTCTCATCCCACCCTTTGTTGGCTCCATTTGCACTGTGGGTATTATCATATCCCATGCCTTCCGTTTCCCAAAGCTCGCTGATAATGCGCGTTCCTTGCGAGGCCTCTGGTTGTTGATTTTCCATGTCTGGCGTTGTCTCCCCTTTCTTTTTTAGGGCGTAGAATTTGCGCAGTTTCAGTTTTCTAACTGCCTTGTAGATGTTACATCTGGTATTGGCATAGTCAAAGTCGCATGGGGGAGCGTATGATAGGCCCAGTTTAAGTATGTTCTCCTCTTTTTCCGTAAGTTTTAGATCAGTGAGGTTGATAATCGTGCGATTTGAGGCTGGTTTCAATCCTGTTGTGAAGCATTGTTCCGTCCGGTTCCCCTGCCTTTCTTCTCCTGCTTTCCTCTTTTTTGCCATCCGCGACCTCTGGCGGCGCCTGTAGTTTGCCCTGTGTTTCCTTGATTTCCTTTCGTGTATGATCGCAGGGTATTCCGCCTGTCCTGGCCTAAAAAAACAATCTCCTGGCCTGGCGTGAGTTTTGGCAATGTCGCTGCCTCTGCCTGTCTTTGGCGTTCCCCTTCCAAATCAGAGTCCGGATCCGAACTTACTGTGGCATTAGAGGAGTCGCTCGCTCCACTTGCATCTTTCCTTGCGGCGTTAAGATGGCTGGGGGGGTTCCTTTTGTTAGGTTGTTGTTGCTGCCTCTGGCCACCCCTGCGCAGAGTGTCGAATTTCCGCGCAAAAGTGAAGATCTGGCCCAATTCGTAGTCATTCCTGTCCCTTTGGAATTTGTACGATTTTCTTGCCACAATCTTTGCCTCTTCTTTTTTCAGACGTTCCTGCATTATCTTAAGAAGTTTATTTTTCTCATCTTCTTCCCCAAGACCATCAATTTCTTCATATAGTTCCGATATTTCCGTGAGGAGCTTAGCTCTGTCAATGTCTGCATACTTAATGAGCACCTGTACCTGGCGTCGAGAAGCCTCCAGATTAATCTTTGCCCATTCCTTCATAAGGTCAGCATTAGGGTTTTCATAGGTAGGGGCCGTTAAAATTCTCAGTCCTCGTGGGATTCTGTTCACCTCTATGTAGCGTTGCAGCGACTTGGACTCCCACCACTTAGCCTGCTCCTGAAATGACTTCTTTTCTAATACTTTGAATAATTCTTTAATTTTTGTAGTGTTACTGCTGCCACTAGCTTCTGTGTTCTTCTTCCCTGGAGTCTTGTCAGGGATAGGGGTGTCGTCGGAGAACATTGTTGCAGCCAATGTCTCCCGCTCCCTCACGCTGTCACCTGACATCTTTCTGCAATGTTTCCAAATTGAAATGCCACAACACTAGGCTGGCCGCTTAACAGATTACCGGCACTCACCCTAGGATTCGGCTCGTCCTCTCTCTTTCCCCAGCTTGCAAGTTTGTTGAAGAGCTTACTTGATTGAGCGTCCACGTTGCTGTAGGCTGTATAGTTTCCGTTAGACTCGAGCCCGAGTCGCATACAGCCCTGGACGTTCAAATCCTTCGCTCCGTGTTCCGGTCAATTACCGGAAGCCGAGGGTCAGGCACCGTACTCCTACCGGAGTTTCCAACTTCCCAGAACGCCGTTTTGGAAAAGGATTCGATTACCAGATGCCGACCAGTTTTCAAAGAGGGTCCCGTGTAAAGCCAGGACGAATCCCACTGGCTATATCTCCTGTGCACCGTTTGTTTTCCCAGCTCGCACGCTTGCGCAACCACAGCAAGAAAACTCCGGACACGGACCTCGAGGTATAATTCAGCTTTAATCACGCAGAAAGAGTCACCAACGTTTCGGCTCTAACGGAGCCTTGATCACATGACAGCGTGCATTTCACTGGGTACACCTTTTAAAGTGATAGCAAGTGAATAACAGAGGACACCTGTGCAAGTACGCTAATAAACATGGAGAACATACTATACATAGTACTGGCAATAAGCAATCATTGAAGTCACCAAATTAATGTAAAATACAATCAGATTGTCACGAGATTGTATAATAAGAGTAAAATACATTATGATTCAAATCTCTAAAATGATGACAAACAACAGGTTAAATAACACGAGTGAGGAAAAGGAGGTATTGAGGTAAAATACACAAATCCATAGCGCAGTCCCATTTTAAAACCATGAATGCAGGACATAAGTTGATAGAGACCTCGGTAGTTGTTTATCCGGACTTCTTACATGGAAAAAATGTAGAAAAATTGTTAACAAATTTCAGGAACCCCCGTAGAGGAGTGCAAGTACATATATATATATACATATATATATATTACCTACTGGCGTGTCGCCAGTAGGTATATATAGTTAGGATTTTTTGTCTATGGAACTTTTGAAAATTCTATGTCTAATAACTTTGGCGTTTGTGGACGGAATCGGCTGGAATTTTCAGGAAAATGGCACATTTTGTTTCTGAGCAGCCCCTGAAAATTTGGGGGGGTTTCGTCAAGGGGGGGCCGAGAAAAAAGGGGGTCCCAAAACGCGTTTTTAACATTGAGTTTTCCATAGGGCGGTTGGACTCACTTTTAGCTCGAACGGCTGAATGGATTTGCACGAAACTTGGCAAAATTGTAGGGACTGTTAGCCCGATGTGCCTTTGCTAGGTCTCAATATATGTGCTCCAGTATTTTTTGAGAAATTAACGTTCAAAACAAGATATATATCTGTAACAGCGCTCCAGGCTGCGCTCCGGTTCGCTTACTTTTCGCGAAACGGAACTTTGCGTGCAGAAAGCTGATTGGCTCTCCGGTGTCTGTCAACATTCTAAACAGTCCGGAGCGGCCGCCATCTTGTCTCTCGGTAGGATCGAGAGAGAAGAAGAGGTGAAAAACGAAGGGGGAATTTAATGAAAGGGGGCAAGGTATACCCCTCTTGACCCCCTAGGAATGTTGTTGGGGTTATTAAAGGGTCCCGTGGGGAAAATTAAAAAAAAAATGATTTTTCACGGTAGAAGCGCTTCACGGGCCGTGAACTGGGCCGCAAACTGGTAGCGAAACGGGAATTCGCCATTTTGTGCTTCGTTAATTAAATTACTAGGTATAAGGGGGTGCGGGAGACGTATCCTAATCCCCTATGTTTCCTGAGGGTGGCTGAGGAGGCTCATATATGTTGATACATCTCTTCCAGCGGCTGCGCCATCTTGCCTTTTTTCCAATGCCACAATTTTGTCGTGCACGGCAGCCATTTTAGATGCCAGGCTGGTCCCAGGCTATCACCTACCCCTGCGGATGTAGTTTATGGCCCCAGCTTTAGAGAATTCAGACATGCCAACCCTCCCGATTCAGGCGTGAGACTACTGATTTCAGTGCTAGTCTCCCGCCTCACGATTTCTGCAAGCAAAAACCCGGGGGCATATTACGAACAACTAGCGATAATTTTTGTCTCTAACTTGTTTAGAGACAAAAATTATCGCCGCACATCGGCGATTTTTATCGCAGATAAACCTTGCTATTATCGCAGAAAAGTCAGCGATATTCATGTATTATTGAGCAAATGCTCTTAGCCATGTTATCCACCTCCCATTGGATAACATGGCTAAGAACTGCTCAGGGCAGGTGTTAGCTTTTGGAGATATTCGCGCTTAGCGCGAATATCTCCAAAAGTTGGTAATAGGAGATAGCGATGTTAGGGACTGTTTCCAGTCGCTAACATCTTGGCAGGCCCACTTTGCATGTCATTAGTGATAAGTATCACTGACATGCAAAGCGGGGCCCAAGATGGTCGCTATCTCCTTTTAGCTGTCACTAACTGGTGTTAGCGACAGCTTGGTAATAGGGAGATAATTTTATCTCCGCTTTCATGGCTTTTAAAGCCAAAAAAGCGGAGATAAACCCCCTTGATAATATGCCCCACGATTCCTTGGGGGTTTCAGCTGACAGGGCTTGGTATTGTGTTACGTGGTAATTTTTCCAGGAAACGTCAGAGGGTCGATGCAGGGGTTCTAGAAGAGGTGATAAACCATTTAAGCCTCATGAACAAGCGCATGGTCTTTTAAAGATTTGTGAAGTACTCGGGGCGGCGGTGTGTGTGTGCCTTCTTTCAGGAGAGGGCGGGGGGGCACTGCCAGCATCTTGCCAGGTCAGGTAGTGTTCAACACGTGCATCACCCTTTCTCTGCCTGCTATTGCGCTCCATGCTTCGGAAAGGTAAGAAAAAGAACGTGCATTTGAGTTTGAAATGTCCGATCCTGCAGCAGCACACTTCCAAAGCCCACACATGACAATAACCTGATTCAAGGCCCCATTCACCCGTTTTAAAAAAAATATATAACACTCCAACAAAGTAAGATTATAAAACTTTATTAACTTTTAACTATAATGAACGGAACAAAAACTGTAAAAACATGTAAACATTTTTCACCCAAAAAAGCAACAATGGTCAGAAGCTGTCTTTTGTGCGAATAGTCCCAAGGCAGCACAACGTGCAGAGTTCTGGACGGCACCCAGGTGATGTCCCCTGGGTGCCGCACTGGTTTTTGGATCCTACAATGCTGCTCCGAAAATTGGCGTGGGGCGTCCCGGGTGGTGCGGGGGGAGGCCTCGTCAGTAGCGGTCTGTTGTGCGAATAGTCCCAAGGCAGCAGAACATGCTGAGATGTTGATGGCACCCAGGTGATGTCCAGTAAACTGCCGCACGGGTTTTGGTATCCTACAATGCTGCTCCGAAAATTGGCGTGGGGCGGCCCGGGGGCGGGGGGGCGTGGGGGAGGCGGCGTGAACGGGCCTCCCCAGGTGGCGGCCATCCAGCTGAGTTGCGCCCGCTCTTGCGGCTACAGCGTCTCGCTCACCATGTTGTTGAGTTGCTCCCACTCTTGCAGTGCAGCGATAGGCGGCTGCCACATGACTCTTAAAATGGCGGACGGCTCTTCGGTTTTGGGCCTGGTCCACTGAAATGGCCCTGGGACACCTTGGAACTCGGACGCTTGCCTGCTAGGGCTTGGGCTCCATTCTCGAAAAGCGTCCCCTCAGCCGTGAAGATTCTACAAAAGTCTTGGGGGCCCCCGACTCCCGCAGGCTTCCGGTGGGGAGCGGCTGCCATGATTGCTCGCGGAATGACCACGACGGAGCCACGAGATGGTGGTGCTCTCATGCTGACGCCAGCTTCAGTCTGAATGATCCAGAAACAAGGTGGGGCTTTCATCGTTTGGGAAAAAAAAATGTTCTACACCAATGAAAAGTGTTATTTTTAGGTCATATGACCAAGCCTTCCATCTTTAGGAAACCAAAAGTAAAATGAACCAATGAAAAGTTTTATAAACAAGTCACATGACCTGTTATGCGGCATAGGGCTAGAAAAAGCGTAGAAAATCCGTTGGCACGTGAGGCGGCGTCAGTAGCGGACCGATGTGCGAATAGGCCGAAGGCAGCACAACGCGCCGAGATCCGGATGGCACCGAGGTGGTGTCCAGCAAATTGCCGCACTGGTGTGGCCATCCTACAATGCTGCGCCGAAAGACGGCGTGTCCAGCTGAGTTGCGGTCACTCTTGCGGTACAGTGACTCGAACGCGCCGAGATCCGGATGGCACCGAGGTGGTGTCCAGCAAATTGCCGCACTGGTGTGGCCATCCTACAATGCTGCGCCGAAAGACGGCGTGTCCAGCTGAGTTCCGGTCACTCTTGCGGTACAGTGACTCGAACGCTCCGAGATCCGGATGGCACCGAGGTGGTGTCCAGCAAGTTGCCGCACTGGTGTGGCCATCCTACAATGCTGCGCCGAAAGTCGGCGTGGGGTGCCCCGTTGGCTTATGAGGTGATGTCAGTAGTGGACCGATGTGTGAATAGGTCGGAACCAGCACAAGGCGCCAAGATCCGAATGGCAAGTCCTGGATGTTAAGTGCCATAGTTGAGAGTTCTGAGCAGTGCTTGTAAGACTGTCTGAAGCTTATTTGCACCTGCTGCAGCTTCACTATTGCCCTGGTGTGGCCAAAGGTCGCACATGACATAGGCGGCCGGCTCCCGAGGTCCGGCGGAACTTTTTTCCTTTTCCTTTCTGCTTCTTTTCCTACAATCCGTTTCATCTGATGACACGACCAGGTCCCTGAATGTGTGCAGGGGGACGCTATTGATTGAATGAAAATGGCGGCTTGACACAAAGCTGACTCAAGCGTTGCTGTTGATGCTATACAGACAAAAATTGGTTTTCAGTTTGTACATTCTTCAGGATTTTTTTTCCATCCAAGTCTGATTGAGAGTTTGTAGAAAAATGGCTTCAGATTTTCCACATACTACTCTTCAACATTCTTCCTAAATGTAACAATGTGAAACTCACTAGGAGAACGGCTGTTTCTGTTTCCTTTCAAAATGCTGCCAACAATATTTTCTGAATGGAAGACACCATCTTGTAGCATAAAGGGCCGAAAGGGTTTCTGGTCTGGCCGATGGTTGGTGGAGACATTTTGACTATATCTTGGACCTGCCCGGACTCGCCCAAAATGGCGCCGGTATAAATGGGACTCGTAACTCATTGTTGTGTACTAGTTGAACAACCTTGATATCATGAGATATGAATGCAGTTTTGATGCTCATGGCGGGCGGGGACGAGAATTGATTGAATATTTCGACATCCCTATTGATATTTAGTTCTGATGTGTTATTGATTACTGTACTATTGAAAGTTCGAATTAACGTCCCCCATGGTACTTGCACGCAAATGTATATCTAGATAACTTTTTTGTAAGTGGCCCTGTCGTATTTTAATTACAAAATGTACGTCCACCGATTCCGCAACTGTTAAACACCTTAGTTCTTGCAACCTAATGGCCCGCTCGTTACGTTCCTCTACAATGTAAATGTCTCCTCATCATATACGATTCCAGTTTGCTCCGTGGCCGGCCCACGTGGTTATAGGCCCGTATTTGTATAACGACATTTTCACAATAAAGGTTTTTAAAACAAAACATGGTAGTAGTATTTACATTGGTAAAGTTTTTACTTTTAGTCACTGTTTTCGAATCAGTAAAAGGCAAGTGAAATAAAGTAGTCCAATTACATGACGGATAAAAGGTATAATATGTAGGAACGCAGTAAAGATAAATGGTCAAGGGCAGTTGTGTTTTTGACTCCTGCAACATAAAGTGATCGATAAGAATCTGATATTCAGGCGTATCAGCGACTAAGACAGCAGGCCGAGTCTCTTTTACTCAACGGCTCCGTCATGGAACGAAGAAACGCTCTTTTTCTCGAAAAAGGAATATATTTTACTTGCAGGACAGTTGTACATTTTCCGGGAAAGTACATTAGCCTGGAATATTATAACCTATATGTTTAAAAAAAAATAATGTTCGAAAACAATAAAAAGCGTAATTTTTAGGTCATATGACCAAGCTTTTCATCATTAAAATAACAAAAGTAAAATGAACCGATGAAAAGTTTTATTACCAAGTCACATGACCTGTTATGCTTACGTTGCGCGCTGCGCGCCGCGCCCCGGATCACTTCCGGGTGCGCTAACGCGGCGTGTCATATAACGCATTACGCGACAACGTAGGTCAAGAATATAGTCAAAATGTCTCCACCAACCAGCGTTCGGAACACAACCCCTTTCAGCAGTCCAAAAAGTTCTGTTAAATGACAACAGAGGGGACAGGCAACAAGAACCATCAGTCAAAGAGGGGAGGGCAAGTTCTTCTCTTCCGGGTCATGTTGGGGCGCTACCGGAACTGATCGAATTGGTAGTCTACAGTGTTTCAGGATGTTTCAGACTAAAGCTGGCGTCAGCATGAGAGCACTACCATCTCGTAGCTCCGTCGTGGCCATTCCACGAGCAGACATGGCAGCCGCTCCCCACCAGAAGCCTGCGGGAGTCGGGGGCCCCCAAGACTTTTGTAGAATCTTCACGGCTGAGGGGACGCTTTCGAGAATGGGACCCAAGCCCTATCAGGGAAGCGTCTGAGTTCCAAGGTGTCCCAGGGCCATTTTAGTGGACCAGGCCCAAAACCGAAGAGCCGGCCGCCATTTTGAGAGTCCTGTGGCAGCCGCCTATCGCTGCACTGCAAGAGCGGGAGCAACTTAACTACATGGTGAGCGAGACGCTGTAGTAGCAAGAGCGGGCGGTAAACAGCTGAATGGCGGAAGATGCACAGTGTAGCAAAAGCGGGCGGAATGGCAACTAAAACGGTAAAGGGGCGCCCCACTACAGCGTGTCTTCAGGTGAAACGGATTGTGGGACAAAGTCCAGAATAGAAGAGTCATCAAAAGGCAAAAAGATCCGCCGGCCGCCTATGTCGGGGGCGATCTCAGGCTACACCAGTGCTATAAGACTTGGGGAGGGGGTCGGAGCCAAGCGTCTTCTCCGAGTCCGTGCCATCACACCGTCCCTCGGGGGCCTCCGTCAAGCGGTTTAGGGAGGTACCATATAACATTGTTTTCAAATGCAGTCAGGTCCACAAATGACCCTCACTTACTTTGAGAATAGTGAAGCTGCAGTAGGTGGAAATAAGCTTCAGACAGTCTTACAAGCACTGCTTTTGTAAACATTTTTTGGTTTTTTTGTATTTTTGCACAGTTTTATATATTTTTTTTGTTTTTGATGGAGGGGAAACAACAAAGCACAGGCATTGAAAAAGGCTCAAACTCAGAACTCTGAACTATGGCACCCAACATCCAGGAGCTTGCCATCCGGATCTTGGAGCCTTGTGCTGCTTCCGACCTATTCACACATCGGTCCACTACTGACATCATCTTATAAACCAACGTTATGTAAATAGTTTTTTAATAAAATGTTTTACCCTGTTTCTTTGCTGGTGTGTTGTCTATATTTTTAATATTTGCATAGGGTTTGTCGTTATTTTGGGCGGGGTGGGTGACGGAGCCGAGCTGTCTTGCAGCCCTCATGGTGTGGAGCTCAGTTCATCTCACTATTTTCGTATTTCTCATAAAGGGTTGTTTATAATATTTCTATTTTAGCGAGGTCAAAAAAAGATCCAATTAGTGGCGTACTGATTTTGCTCGATTACTTTTATTTTTTTACACGATTTTTCCCGATCTGCAAAGACTAAACAGAGTATTGCGACTTTGTGCTTGTTTGTAAATAGAGAATGAACCAAAGAGAATCAATTGTAAAACAGTAAATGCTTGGATAATAATCAATCAAATGGAGAGACAAGCAGGCAGGACGGATTACAACGGGGGTAAAGGCCTGCGTTAACTACTCTTCAGTATCTGCAAAGAGAGAGTACTACTAAGAGAAAAGAGGGGAGGGGGCAGCGTTCAAAGCACATCAGCGTGCATAAACACGAAAAAGTTTTTATCTATCACGTACTTGACATTTTAAAGCTTTTCATATTTGCTATTAAAAAACCATTGAAATTCACTGAAAAAACCATAGGTTATAGTGGATATATAGTTAGGAATTTGCATTTACAAAACCTTGAAAATTCAATGAAAAAACCATTGGTTTTAGGCCATATATAGTTAGGGATTTGCATTTACAAAACCTTATTTTACTCGCATAAAACCATTGAAATTCCATATATAGTTAGATGCGCTAACTATATATCGCGCACCCGCAATCCACTGCTGATGATGTCACATATTACATCATTCATGACATGGTCAGTGACATCACTGATGACATCACTGATGACAACTCAAATGACATCACTGATGACATCTCATTTGACATCACTGATCACATCACTGATGACATCAGTCATGTGATAATACAATGAACCTCTTCAGACTCTAATATAATCTTACATACACTCAGTATAAACAGACACTCACAGACTGTCACTCATCCATGGAGTTACTCACACACCTAGTCAGTCATGGAAAGAATCAATCACACCTCCATTTCCTCAACTATACAGTTATACACACCTTACTTATTCAAACATATTCTAACACATATTTACTCTCTTATACAATCCCTGTTAAAGCTCACAGTGATCCATACAGCCACTCACACATTCACTGGCTCTTATTCACAGTTATTTATATATGTCAACTCTCAGATGTATTGTGTTTTACATACGTATTTACTTGCACATGTAGCACTGAGATATACATTCACTCACCAAGACACCCATGCACAGTCAACCGCCCATATAGCTGTTTCCACATGCACTCTTGAACTCATACACCTAGTGAATCAACTGCTTACACATCTATGCACAGACTGACACACCTCCCAGCCACCCACACACGTACTCAGTCTCTCATACAAATACTTGAGCAACCAATCAATAACCCATATAGTTATTCATATAGCTACTGATCAACACATGCTGTAGCTTACACAACAACAGACATACTGATGCACAAATTAAGACAGTTTAGTCACTAACCCATGCACTCAGTGAGACACATTTAATCACTCTTTCATACAGTCAGTCATGCACCTACTAAATTCTTCATCCAGACACTTATACATCCACTCATTCTTCAATATGTAAAACATATTTAAACTTTACAGAAACATAGTCACTGGATGTTGTCATCAGTGATGTCATCAGTGATGTCACTGACCATGTCATGAATGATGTAATATGTGACATCATCAGCAGTGGATTGCGGGTGCGCGATATATAGTTAGCGCATCTAACTATATATGGAATTTCAATGGTTTTATGCGAGTAAAATAAGGTTTTGTAAATGCAAATCCCTAACTATATATGGCCTAAAACCAATGGTTTTTTCATTGAATTTTCAAGGTTTTGTAAATGCAAATTCCTAACTATATATCCACTATAACCTATGGTTTTTTCAGTGAATATATATATATATATATACACCAATGTGCCCCGGATCATGAGAATGCCACTACACGAGGATGAATTCAATTCCTTTTATTGCAAAATCACGATACCAGCCCCAACTGATTGGAGTCCCTGACGCGTTTCGTTGCAACATGCAACTACTTCATAGGGAAAGGGAAACATGCAAAAAACGGTATGTACTTAAAACTGCTTTTATTCTTGCGCTTTTTCCCATGGTGCAATAGTTTTCCAGTAAACTGTATGCTGGGATTTGAAGTGCCAATTCTTCCCTTCCAGTAGGGTCCGTTTTTGCTGCCTCGATATTGTTAACCCAAGTGTTTCATTTAAGGTCCATATCCCTCCAGTGGGCCTCGGGGCAGCTCTTGTGATTAATTTAGGCAATCCATCTCGCTGGCAGGCTGCTGTAATTAACAGCCTCACAGACCTGAGTTGATTTTCAGGCGGTGCATCCCCCGCGGCTCGGAGCCTGCTGCGTGTCAATCCATTCACCAAGGTGCCCCGGATCATGAGAACGCCACTCCACGAGGATGAATTCAATTCCTTTTACTGCAAAATCACGATACCAGCCCCAACTGATAGAAGTCCCTGACGTGTTTCGTTGCAAAATGCAACTTCTTCCTAGGGAAAGGGGAACATCCAAAAACCGGTATGTACTTCAAACTGCTTTTAATCTTGCGCTTTTTCCCATGGTGCAATAGTTTTCCAGTATATGTATATATATATATATATATATATATATATATATATATATATATATATATATATATATATATATATATATATATATATATATATATATATATATATATATATATATATATATATATATATATATATATATTCACAGAAAAAACCATAGGTTATAGACCATATATAGTTAGGAATTTGCATTTACAAAACCTTGAAAAGTCACTGAAAAAACCATAGGTTATAGACCATATAGACCATATATAGTTAGGGATTAGCATTTAAAAAACCTTATTTTATTTGCACAAAACCATTGAAATTCCATATATAGTTAGTTGCACTAACTATGTATCGCGGACCCGCAATCCACTGCTAATGATGTCACATATTACATCATTCATGACATGGTCAGTGACATCACTGATGACATCACTGATGACATCTCAAATGACATCACTGATGACATCACTGATGACAACACCCAGTGACTGTATGTTTCTGTAAAGTTAAAATATGTCTTACATATTGAAGAATGAGTGGATGTATAAGTGTCTGGATGAAGTATTTAGTAGGTGCATGACTGACCGTATGAGAGAATGATTAAATGTGTCTCACTGAGTGCATGGGTTAGTGATTAAAGTGTCTTAATTTGGCAATCATTATTTATGTTCTTCTGTAAACTGCTGCATGTTTAAAGCAGTAGCTATATCAGTAACTATATGGGTTAGTGAATGGTTGCCCAAGTATTTGTATGGGAGACTGAGTATGTGTGTGGGTGGCTGGGAGGTGTATAACTCTGTGCATAGATATGTGAGCAGTTGATTCCCTAGGTGTATGGGTTCAAAAGTGCATGTAGAAACAGCTGTATGGACAGTTGACTGTGTGCATGAGTATATTGGTGAGTGAATGGATATCTCAGTTCTACATGTCAAAGTAAGTACATATGTAAAACACACTCCATGTGAGAGTTGACATATATAAATAACTGAACATAAGAGCCAGTGAATGTGAGAGTGGCTGTATGAATAATTGTGAACTTGTATCAAGGATTGTATAAGAGAGTAAATATGTGTTAGTATATGTTTGAATAAGTAAGGTGTGTATAACTGTATAGTTGAGGAAATGGAGGTGTGATTGATTCTTTGCATGACTGACTAGGTGTGTGGGTAACTCCATGGATGTGTGACAGTCTGTGAGTGCCTGTTTACACTGAGTGTATCTAAGGTTATATTAGAGTCTGAAGATGTATTTTCACATAAATGATATCATCAGTGATGTAATCAGTAATGTCAAATGAGATGTCAGTGATGTCATCAGTGATGTCATTTGAGATGTCATCAGTGATGTCATCAGTGATGTCATTTGAGATGTCATCAGTGATGTCATCAGTGATGTCCCTGACCATGTCATGAATGATGTAATATGTGACATCATTAGCAGTGGATTGCGGGTCCGCGATATATAGTTAGTGCAACTAACTATATATGGAATTTCAATGGTTTTGTGCAAATAAAATAAGGTTTTTTAAATGCTAATCCCTAACTATATATGGTCTATAACCTATGGTTTTTTCAGTGAATTTTCAAGGTTTTGTAAATGCAAATTCCTAACTATATATGGTCTATAACCTATGGTTTTTTCTGTGAATTTCATTGGTTTTTTAAAAGCTAATATCTATAGCTGTAAAATATATTCTTTATTAAGTGACGTATCACGTAGCCCGTGAGACGCCTAATGATGCATCGCATAACCGTGACGTATCGTCTCTGCAGCGCAAACCAAACCCAAAACGTAAGCGCGCCAGAACACGCTTAAAGATATATATATATTTTTTTAACCTTAATTAGACAAAATCCACACGTGCACATATCACAAACGTTCAAAAAACACAATATGTCGGGCTCCCGTTACGCTGCCGGTTAGCTGCCCGGTTAACGTACCAGGAAGCACCTTTACCGCGAAAAATCGCAATTTTTTTTTCACCCCCAGGGAACTTTAATAGCCCCCTCATCAATCCTAGGGGTTCAGGAGGGGTTTGCCTTACCCCTTTCATTCATTTACACCTTTTTATTTTTTCCACCTCTTGTCTCTCGATCCCACAGAGAGACAAGATGGCGGCCGCTCCAGACTGTTTACAATGATAACAGCCAATCAGCTTCTCCTCAGACTCCCGTTACACTGCTGGTTAGCTTCCCGGTTAGCTGCCCGGTTAGCTGCCCGGTTCGCGTACCAAGACGCGTCTCTACGGCGAAAATTTTTTTTTTTTTTCTTTTTTTTTTTTTGGGCCCAGCGTGGCTCTATAATATCCCCTCATCAATCCTAGGGGGTCAGAAGAGGTCTACCTTGCCCTCTTTCCTTCATTTCCCCCTTTGTTTTGGCCTCCTCTTGTCTCTCGATCCTACCGAGAGACAAGATGGCGGCCGCTCCGGACTGTTTACAATGTTGACAGCCAATCAGCTACTCGTCAGACTCCCGTTACACTGCCGGTTAGCTTCCCGGTTAGCTGCCCGGTTAGCTGCCCGGTTCGCGTACCAAGACGCGTCTCTACAGCGAAAAAATCAGAATTTTTTTTTTTTTTTTTTTTGGGCCCAGCGTGGCTCTATAATATCCCCTCATCAATCCTAGGGGGTCAGAAGGGGTCTACCTTGCCCCCTTTCCTTCATTTCCCCCTTTGTTTTGGCCTCCTCTTGTCTCTCGATCCTACCGAGAGACAAGATGGCGGCCGCACCGGACTGTTTAGAATGTTGACAGACACCGGAGAGCCAATCAGCTTCGCTTCGCAAAGTTCCGATACGCGAAAAGTACGCGAACCGGAGCGCTGCCCGGAGCGCTGTTACAGATATATATCTTGTTTTAAACGTTAATTTCTCAAAATTCACTGAAGCACATATATTGAGACCTAGCAAAGGCACATCGGGCTAACAGTCCCTACAATTTTGCCAAGTTTCGTGGAAATCCATTCAGCCGTTCGGGCTAAAAGTGAGTCCAACCGCCCTATAGAAATTAACATGGGAAAAACGCGTTTTGGGACCCCCCTTTTTTCTCAGCCCCCCCTTGACGAACCCCCCCCAAATTTCCAGGAGCTGCTCAGAAACAAAATGTGCCATTTTCCTGAAAATTTCAGCCAATTCCGTCCACAAACGCCAAAGTTATTAGGCATAGAATTTTCAAAAGTTCCATAGAGAAAAAATCCTAGCTATATATACCTACTGGCTATCGCCAGTAGGTAATATATATATATATATATATATATATATATATATATATATATGTATATATATATATATCACTGAAAAAAACCATAGGTTTCACACCAGTTATAGTTAGGAATTAGCATTTAAAAAACCTATTAAATTCACTGACAAAACCATAGATTTCACACCATTTATAGTTAGCTGGAAATTTTACTGACATAAAACCATTGAAATTCCCACGTTATAGTTAGTTGGACTCACTATAACTTGCGCGCCTGTAATGCACTGCTGATGACGTCACATATTACATCACTCATGACATGGTCAGTGACATCACTCATGACATCACTGATGACACCATCCAGTGATTGTGTGTCTTTCTGAAAAATAAATTTGTTTTATATATGTATTTGTAAAGGTCGATGGAAGAATAAATGTTTAAATAAGTGTGTAAATGGATGTTTTTTTAAAAAAAAATTGGTTGGGTAACTGGCTTATCTTAGTGAATACATATATTAGCGAGTATTGTTTAAATATTTAAATGTTTGTATCAGTGTTTCTCTTTGTGTATAAGTGGCTGCAGGGGTTGGTGACTGACTCACTGTTTGTATGTGTTTTGAAGACAGCATATGTGCAGGACTGTATGGGTGGATGAGTGTGTATATGTGTGTGTTAGTGAGTGAATGACTGTCTCACTAGTGTCTTCATTAGTAACGACATATGTTTTAATCTAGTATATGTGAGTATTGATGTATATAAGTGAGTATAGTATATATAGTGAGAGATTGTAGGAGTTCCTGTTTAAATAAGTATGTGTTTCTATAAGTGATTGTTTAAGAGAGTAAGTATGGGTAAGTTTCCTTAGAAGTAAGGTGGTAGTGTGTGTATAAATGTATATGCAAATAAATGGATGTTCAATAGTTTATTTGCATGTGTGAGTATGTGTGTGAGTAACTTTTGGATGACTGCTGATGTGTAACAGGATGTATAGGTGTATCACTACATATGATGAGTGAGTATATATATGAGTGACTATATAGAACTGTTGGTGAATGAGTGGATGTGTATATAGATGGTGGAATTACTGAATTGGTTGTTGTTACTGGTTTGGGTATCTCCATTTTTTTGAAAATGTTTGTTTCTATTTTTGAATATGTGTTTCAAGCGTTACATTACACTGAAATTAGGTCTGTCACTCTGTCACAAGGATGGTGTCATCAGTGATGTCATGAGTGATGTCACTGACCATGTCATGAGTGATGTAATATGTGACGTCATCAGCAGTGCATTACAGGCGCGCAAGTTATAGTGAGTCCAACTAACTATAACGTGGGAATTTCAATGGTTTTATGTCAGTAAAATTTCCAGCTAACTATAAATGGTGTGAAATCTATGGTTTTGTCAGTAAATTTAATAGGTTTTTTAAATGCTAATTCCTAACTATAACTGGTGTGAAACCTATGGTTTTTTTCAGTGAATTTCAAAGGTTTTTTAAATGCTAATTCCTAACTATAACTGGTGTGAAACCTATGGTTTTTTCAGTGAATTTCAAAGTTTTTTTTAATGCTAATTCCTAACTATATAAGACCTGAAAGCCCACCAGGAATCTCCAGTATGCGCCAGGGGACTGCATTGCAGAGAGGTGTAATGAAGCCACAACCCTTTTTACACCTCTCTGCAACGCAGCCCCCGTGCATGTTTGAAGAGGGGGAACTAATTCCCCTTGCATACTGGGGGCCCCTGGGGGCCAATTAGCCCACCTGGAACCTCCAGTATGCGCCAGGGGCTGCATTGCAGAGGTGTAATGAGACTATGCCCCTTGTTACACCTCTCTGCAACGCAGCCCACTGCCGCGTTTGCAGAGGGGGAACTAATTCCCCTTGCATACTGGGGGTCCCTGGGGTCAACTGGTCCACCAGGAGCCTCCAGTATGCGCGAGGGAGCTGCATTGCAGAGAAGTGTAATGAGGCCACACCCTTGTTACACCTCTCTGCAATGCAGGCCACTGGCGCGTTTGTGGAGGGGGGGACTAATTCCCCTTGCATACTGGGGGTCCCTGGATCATATCTGCCCAAACACCGATATTCCGAACGATTGTAAATTACTTTTCTTGAGAAACATTTGGATTTGGATTATCATGTCCTATACTTTGGAATTTTTGAAAGACTGACTTTGAGGATGCTATAAATTACTCAAGTCTGCCCGAATTGTGTGGGTAAAATTGATACCTAGTCACTTTGAATAAGAATATACTTATGTCTCGTCTAACATTTGGAAGAAATATCTAGTTATATGACAACTGGATACCGACATAACTTGAAGGAAATAAGAACGCCCTGAAGAAGTTCTGTTGTACAGAACGAAACCTTTCGGCTGGCTGTGGTACATAAACTTAAGGAAAATAAAAGCATTTGAATATACACCAAGATTCAGCGCTTCAATAAGGACTCTAAGTGATATGATTTGATTGGACTCATTGTGAAAGTGGTGCTGTGCCAAACTTTGGAATATTCTCCACTACTCTCTACTACTTACTCTCTCCTACTCCACTACTCTCAAATACTCACTGTCTACTACTCATTCTCTACTACTCTACTACTCTCTACTACTCTCTCTCTACTACTCACTCCCTACTACTCGCTACTCACTACTCCCTACTACTCACTATCTACTACTCTCTACTACTCACTCTCTACTACTCTCTCTACTACTCACTCTTTACTACTCACTACTACTCTCTACTACTCACTCTCTACTTCTCACTCTCTACTACTGTCTACTACTCACTCTCTACTACTCTCTCTCTACTAGTCTCTACTACTCACTCTACTACTCACTCTCTACTACTCACTACTATTCTCTCTGCTACTCATTCTCTACTACTCTCTACTACTCACTCTCTACTACTCACTCTCTACTACTCACTCTTTACTACTCTCTACTACTCACTTTCTACTGCTCTCTACTACTCACTCTACTACTTACTCTCTACTACTGTCTACTACTCACTCTCTACTACTCACTCTCTACTACTCTCTACTACTCACTCTACTATTCACTCTACTACTCTCTACTACTCACTCTCTGCTACTCTCTCTACTGCTCTCTACTACTCTCTACTACTCACTCTCTACTCTCTATTACTCACTCTCTACTCTCTACCTCTCTACCTCTCTCTTCTTCTCTCTCTACTAATCTCTACCTCTCTACCGCTACCTCTCTACCTCTCTACCTCTACACCTCTACCTCTCTACCTCTCTCTACACGCACACATATATGCATATATATATATGCATATGCATTTATATATATATGTATGTGTATGTATAAAAAAAAACAACAAAACATTTTTTTTTAAACAGCTACTTTTAAAACTGTCATTCTTTTTCCCCATGGTACACTCCCCGGTACGCTTACCGGTGCGCGTACCGGTGCGCGTACCGGGCGCTCACCCCGCGAAAATCAAATTTTTTTTTTATTTTTTTTTTGCTCCGCGGGGCCCTTTTATGGCCCCCACATCAAACCTAGGGGGTCAAGGGGGGTCTACTCTGCCCCCTTATGGTCATTTCCCTCTTTGTTTTGGCCACCTCTCGTGTCTCGATCCTACCGAGACACAAGATGGCGGCCGCTCCGGACTGTTCAGAATGTTTACAGACATCCCAGAGCCAATCAGCTTTCTGCGCGCAAGTCGCGGTAAGCGCCCGGTGCGCGTACCGGTGCGCGTACCGGAGCGCGGCTATAGATATATATATTTTTTTGAACCTTAATTACTCAAAATCCACTGGAGCACATATCTTGAGACATAGCAAAGGCACATTGGGCTACCAGTCCCTACAATTTTGCCAAGTTTGGTGGAAATCCATTCAGCCGTTCGGGCTAAAAGTGAAATCGACCGCCCTATGGAAATTAACATGGGGAAAACGCGTTTTGGGACCCCCCTTTTATCTCGGCCCCCGCTTGACGAATCCCCCCCAAACTTTCAGGGAAGGACCGGAACGCCGCGAGGCCATTTTGAGGAAATTTTCAGGCAGATTCGTCAACCGGCGCCAAAGTTATTCCAAATAGAATTTTCAGATTTAACATTGAAAAAAATCCTAACTATAACTACCTACTGGCGACCGCCAGTAGGTAATATGTATATATATATATATATGTATATATATATATTACCTACTGGCGGTCGCCAGTAGGTATATATAGTTAGGATTTTTTTCCTATGGGATTTCTGAAAATTCAATGTCGAATAACTTTGGCGTTTGTGGACAGAATTGGCTGACATTTTCAGGTAAATTGCACATTTTATGTCTGAGCAGCCCCTGAAAATTAGGGGGGGTTTCGTCTAAGGGGGGCCGAGAAAAAAGGGGGGTCCCAAAATGCATTTTTTCCATAGGGCAGTTGGAATCACTTTTTGCTCGAACGGCGGAATGGATTTACACGAAACTTGGCAAAATTGTAGATATGGTTTGCCCGACGTGCCTTTGCTATGTCTCAATATATGTGCTCCAGTGGATTTTGAGAAATTAACGTTTCAAAAAACAGATATATCTGTGACAGCGTCCCGGTTAGCGCCCCGATTCGCGTACCTGACGTGTAACGGAACTTCGCGAGGAGAAGCGGATTGGCTCCCCGGTGACTGTGAACATTCTAAACAGTCCGGAGCGGCCGCCAACTTGTGTCTCGGTAGGATCGAGACACAAGATGTGGCAAAAACAAAGGGGGAAATGAGCATTAGGGTCGGAGTACATCCTCCCTGACCCCCTAGGTTTGATGAGGGGGCTTTAAAAGGGCCACTCGGGGTAAAAAAAAAATATATATATTTTCGTTTTTTATTGCGGGGGGAGCGCTCAGTACGCGCACCGGGAAGTGGTCCGGGAAGCGTAATATTGGGAAAATAGGATGAAAGAATGTTCAAATATTGTATGTTTATTGATTGTTCTTTTTGTTTTTTTTTGTTTTTTTTATTTAAGTACCATCATGTAGGTACCAATGCAGAGTCTAAAAATAAAAATACACCGTTTTCTTTATAAATATCTTGCATGTTGTTTCAGAAGTTATTGTGGTATATGGAATTCATAGCGTAGTCTGTCAGGAAAGCAGAAACACCATGGAGGCAGGAGATGATAAAGAGATGTTAAATACACATTGGAGATAATATAGTGGAAGAAAGGAAGTCTCTATGAGCAAACTTACTATGTAACACAAAAAAGTTGCACAGTATATTTAAAGTCTGACTTTACATTATAATCAATTTGCTAGTAGTTTACAAAATACATATAAAAATGAATAATGTCTCAAACAATTTTTGAATTAATAAATATAAATTTATTTTTCTGATTCGTTTTCATAATTAAAAAGAACGTCTAATAATTCATTGTCAGAATTTTTTTCATTTTCAATTAGGAAATCTACTGATTCTACACATTGCAGAAGTTCAAAGTCCCGTGATTCATCATAGAATTCAGAGTCAATTTCTGTATCTGTGTTGCTTTCTGCAACAATTTCCAAGTTAGTTTTGTTCTCTCCTTCCATTTTTGTGCTGTAAAATGAATTTAAAAAAAATATATCAGTACAGATAGGGCACTGCTGGGTTTAAGTACAGACAGGTAGTTTGGTTTTTTAAACAGTGATTTTATCTTTGGGCAGTGTATGGTATCAGACTGGAAGTAGAAATATAAAAAAGTATGTGATAAAGCCTAAGTTAATTCTTAATTATACAAGACAAGCCTAACTCCATCCATAACTAAAACAGAGAAGTCTATCTTATTCTATAACTATTACAGAGGGATAGTATATAACTATCAGAAAATGTTTTCCTAATTAACTTAAAGTGCAGAACATACTTCAGTTTTTAAAATAACATCTTACCTTTCAAAAAGAAGTTTAGGTTCTCAGTTGAAATGCACTTGATATGTACTTCAGGAAGTAGTAGTCAAAATGGCTGTGTTTCTCTCTCTTTCTTTATATATATTCAGGTACATAACCGATCAAATGTCATGAAATAATAGAAGATATTGAAAGTAGCATTTTGATTGGTTGTCAATTCTAACACTTCATAAGTGTTTTTGTTAGGTAATTTACCTCAGGATATTTAGTCAGGCTTACAGCATAATTTTCTCAATGGAATTTCATCAAATTTGGGTAAATGGTAGGGACTGTTATGTAGTAGGGCCTATTCTATATTTGATAAAAGTGTCTGTAGTGGTTTTTCTGTAAATTACTTTCTCACCTTTTTTTATCGGGCGCTTACCGGTGCGCTACCCGGTACGCAAACCGGCAGCGTTACGGGAGTCCTCCATTTTGTGTATCGGTAGAATTGAGTCATAAGATGGAGGACAAACAATGTTCGGAATGGGTAGAAGGGGGCACGGTAGACACTTTGTGACCCTCTAGGCTTTCTGAGGGGGGATTAGGACGGTGATATATGCAAAAATAAAAAAATAAAAAATTTGAAAATTTCGCGGGGGTGCGCCCGGTAAGCGAACCGGGGAGCGTACTTTGGTGAAGAAAAAAAAATTAGAAAAAGATAAACGTTTTGAATGATCAGAGGTAGGGTATCTCTGAAAAGAGCTATTGGGTTCTGTGGCTAATTTAGGTACCCATCTCTTCTGTAGATGTGTTGAATGTTGAAACGCAAGTTATTGTTGTATATAAACCCATTCCATAGTCTCTCATGCATGCAGTAACAGATTTATTCACATGTTTCCGTGCTTTCTCAAATTGTGGAAAAATTTGGTTGGACCACTTACATTTCTGTCTTTGACATATATTGGAATACACCAAGGAAGTTTGGGGAAAAAGTGTCATCAAATGAAGAAAGGTGTTCTTTAAAAGCATTTCAAGATCATCCCCAGTCATAGTGCCCAAATCATTTCCACCACAGTGCACTATTAAGAGGTGAGGGTTTGGCAGATGCATAAAGATTTTTTAATGAATACATATAAAATATTTAAAAGAAGAATACATTTTACAGCTTTTGATATTTGCTATTAAAAAAACATTTAAATTCACTGAAAAAACCATAGGTTATAAGTCAAGTCAAAATCTTTATTCGATTGTAGGTTTTACAATCATAAAAGTACATCACTTAAGTAATCAGTTAAAAACAATCCAGGTAATTCATTTCATGTAACATATAAGAGACACAACATACAGTACAAGATAGAAGAGAAGAGCAACGGGCAATTTAAGCAAGACCATATTCAGTATGTAATAAAAACATAAATTACTATATTGATTTAAAAAAAAATACCTAAAACATTCACAGCGTAATTAACCACCCATACTTTTCCTGAAAGAGATGGCTTTTTTTTTAAAGTTACAGACAAATAAAGTACAGTCACAGTTCAGTAATTGAAGGTAGTAAAGTGCGGGTTTGATTTGTGCAAAATCCAATTTTTTGAGACATGGTTTAAGAAATAGTTTCCGTGGTATAGTATAGTATGGACAAATAAAAAGAAAGTGTGCCAAGTCTTGAGGAGACTTCCCGTCGCAGCCACAAGCTGGCAACACTTCACCCCGTTGGGCCCCACTTGGGACCGCCAATAGGAGATGAAATAGGTCAAAACGGAACCTTGTCAGAAGAAAGCGTTCATAGCCAGTCATAGGCCATGATAGATAGGGTTCCATGCGTGGGCAGGTTTTAAGAAGTAAGTGTTTCCTGACACTGACCTTCTGTATCTCAATCTCTTCACGGTCTGTACATCTTAATATTAATATGGCATTTTTTACCAAGATAACATCGGGTTTTGTAATCAAGTTGGGAGCAAAAAACAGATCAGGTCGGCCAATTGCCGTCAGACAGTCCTTTATGTACTTCAACCACGGAACTTTAAACCTCCCATCTAGTATTAAGGCTTCTTTCAAAATAGCATGGGTGAGCGGAATATCGGGGTTGAGTCAACAGTTCATCCAACATAGAACCGGGCTTACTGCTATTCTATCACTTAAGTAGGGAACCCCCAACTCTTCGTGTACAGAGAAGTTCCCGATACCCCTTGGCAACCTCAGTATTTTTTTCAAAACAATATTCTCTGTGACCTCTAGGTCCTTTATCTTGCGGTAGCCCCATAGCTCGCTTCCATAACAGGCGACAGCAACACTTTTTGCCTGATATAATTTGAGCAAAGCGGCCATTGGGCAGTTCCCAATTTTTCTTGCAAAGCCAAGTATGGCCGCATTTACCCGTGTTGCTTCGCCCTTCTTTTTTGAGACTGCAGGGCCCCAGGATAATTTATGGTCAAAGAGGACCCCAAAGTATGAAAAGGTGTTAGTAGTAGGGATTTTCTCCCCATTTATACTGAAGGAATTCATTTTCCGTATACCCTTACCTATTTTCATGACATAGGACTTGGAATTGTTAATGCTTAGGCCGCGGGACTCCATGAATTTATAAAAGGAATTTAATAATTTCTTGAGACCGATTGCTGTTCTGGATATAAGAACAGCATCGTCTGCATAAAGCAGCACTGGAATCCCCTTGCGCTCAACAAAGGGATAGTCTGCTTCAGTGTTTAAAAGAAATTCCTCCAGTTCATTGATATACAAATTAAAGAGGAATGGGGCCAAAATGCATCCTTGTCGTACTCCCCGATTTATTCTAAATTCATCTGTTACTTTAAGATCTTGGGTGTACCGGACATTAGCTCTTGTATCCGAATGCAGATCGGCTAAGAAATTGACAAGATTCCTCTCAACGCCCATTTTTAACAATGTAGCCCACAATGTGCCTCTGTCCACGCAGTCAAAAGCGGACGATAAGTCCATAAATGCCATGTAAACTGTTCCTTGTCTAGCCAGGGTGTATTTACTTAGGATCAGATATAAGTTCAGACACTGTGTAATGGTCGAGTGACCGGGACTGAATCCATACTGTATAGATGAAAGAATATTGTTATCTTTAGCCCATGTGGTTAGCCTATTTAAAATTACCCCCCCTACCACTTTAGCCACTGAACTAATTAGAGATATCGGCCTGTAACATGATGGGCTGCTGCGATCGCCCTTTTTAAAAACAGGGACTATGGTCGATAGCCCCCACGCTTTTGGGCACCCTATAATCACAGCTGCGTTCACTACCGCCGCGAGAATGGGAGCCCAAAAGGGAATATTAGACTTAAAAAGGTCCGGAGGTAAGCCATCCGGGCCCGGGGCCTTATTGCTAGTCAGGCCCTGGATACCCCTTGCTACCTCATTAACAGAAAAGCATAATGGGTTTCCAGCTGGGGTTAAAAAAGCGTTTTCTGCCCGGTGCTCGTTACTCTTGAAAATTGCACTGAAGTGGGTCACCCACTCCCCCTCTGGAATATTAGTACCAAGGGCTATATCATTGGGGTTATCAAACAAAGGTTTGTTGATAATTTGCCAGAACCTGCCACTGTTCCCCAGCACTGAGGGATCAAGGAGGGATTCCATAGGGATAGCCTTAATTTCCTTTTTCCGATCTGCTAATGCCTTCTTATAGATCAGGCGGAGATTTTTTATTAGATCAGAGTCTCTTGGTTTGATTTTTAAGGCATTCTTCAGATCTCTACTTGCCTTTGAGCAGTTGTGGTCAAACCATTTAGAGATTTTTCCATTTTGACCCTTTGCTGGGGCTGTTAGCATGAGGCCAATTTTAGCTACTACCCCCGCGAACCCGGTCAAAGTGTTCACAGGGGGTGAGTCAAAAGATGAACATGCCGACAGCTCCTCCTCGCATACACTGTTTATTTTAGTATATAAATTATCTTGATTTATCAGTGTCCACTTAATGCGGCGTCTGCCATTTATACAGCTCGTCATGCCCGGGTCGTTACGGGGCATTCGTTTTGTGAATAGAGACCCACCATAGGTTATAGACCATATATAGTTAGAAATTAGCATTTACAAAACCTTAAAAATTCACTGAAAAAACTATAGGTTATAGACCATATATAGTTAGGAATTAACATTTACAAAACCTTAAAAATTCACTGAAAAAACCATAGGTTATAGACCATATATAGTTAGGGATTAGCATTTACAAAACCTTATTTTACTCGCACAAAACCATTGAAATTCGCATATATAGTTAGTTCCACTAACTATATATCGCGCACCCGCAATCCACTGCTAATGATGTCACATATTACATCATTCATGACATGGTCAGTGACATCACTGATGACATCACTGATGACATCTCAAATGACATCACTGATGACATCACTGATGACATCTCATTTGACATTACTGATTACATCACTGATGATATCATTCACGTGATAATACGTTGTACCTCTTCAGACTCTAATATAACCTTACATACACTCAGTGTAAACAGACACTCACAGACTGTCACTCATCCATGGAGTTACTCACACACCTAGTCAGTCATGCAAAGAATCAATCATACCTTCATTTCCTCAACTATACAGTTATACACACCTTACTTATTACAACATATACTAACACATATTTACTCTTTTATAAAATCCTTGACTGAAGTTCACAATGATCCATACAGCCACTCACACATTCACTGGCTCTTATGCACAGTTATTTATATATGTCAACTCTCACATGTACTGTGCTTTACATATGAACTAACTTTGACATGTAGCACTGAGATATCCATTCACTCACCAATACACTCATGCACACAGTCAACCGCCCATACAGCTGTTTCCACATGCACTTTTGAAGTCATACATCTAGTAAATCAACTGCTCACACATCTATGCACAGAGTCATACCCCTCCCAGCCACCCACACACATACTCAGTCTCCCACACAAATATTTGGACAACCAATCAATAACCCATATACTTACTCATATAGCTACTGATTAACACATGCAGCCATTTACAGAACAACAGACATAATGATGCACAAATTAAGACAGTTTAGTCACTAACCCATGCACTCAGTGAGACACATTTAATCACTCACTCATACAGTCAGTCATGCACCTACTAAAACCTTCATCCAGACACTTATACATCCACTTATTCTTCAATATGTAAGACATATTTTAACTTTACAGAAACATACAGTCACTGGATGTTGTCATCAGTGATGTCATCAGTGATGTCATTTGAGATGTCATCAGTGATATCATCAGTGATGTCACTGACCATGTCATGAATGATGTAATATGTGACATCATTAGCAGTGGATTGCGGGTGCGCAATATATAGCTAGTGGAACTAACTATATATGCGAATTTCAATGGTTTTGTGCGAGTAAAATAAGGTTTTGTAAATGCTAATCCCTAACTATATATGGTCTATAACCTATGGTTTTTTCAGTGAATTTTTAAGTTTTTGTAAATGTTAATTCCTAACTATATATGGTCTATAACCTATGGTTTTTTCAGTGAATTTTTAAGGTTTTGTAAATGCTAATTTCTAACTATATGTGGTCTATAACCTATGGTTTTTTCAGTGAATATATATATATATATGTATATATATATGTATATTACCTACTGGCGGTCGCCAGCAGGTAGTTATAATTAGGATGAGCATTTTTTGTTTTGCTTATACCTTTGACGTCGTTTGATGAATCTTCATGAAATTTTCAAAACAAATTCTTTGTTGATATCAGCTCCAATGTTAAAAGTGTGAGGGTTATTGTTCAAGGGGGCCGAGAAAAAAAGGGGGTCGCAAAACGTGTTTTCTCTATGTTCATTTTTATAGGAAACTTTAGACAAGGCTACAGGTCGAACAGGTGAACGGAATTACCCCAAATTCGGCAGGGGGAAGGGTCTTGGTCTAGAAAGCACGCTTGTGTTTATTTAGAGTAAACCCAATCAGGAGTTTTTGAGAAATATCAAAAATTACAGATATCGATATTTTGGGAATTTCGCCAGAGGATTGGCTAAGGCGTTACGAGCACAAGCTTGCTGCTTATCGGTTGCGAGCGCTGCGAGCCGTTGCAACTAGGAAGTGTTGGCCGACCTTTTGTGTTTCAGTTGAAGCGAGTAAGGGCACAGAGACATTTCCTAGTGTAGGGGATCGCACCTTCTTGGGTATTGTTTACTAATTGTTCGGGGGCTTTGAGGCCAACTGAAGTCCGGGGATCGCCACCCTCCGGGGCTTTACTTAAATATGCAGGGTGGGCCTCGCCAGTCCCTGTAGTTGCTGTGGTGCACAGTGCCTTATTGGTTCTGTAATCACACGGGCAGTACTCATGGTGTTATAAAGTGATACACGCATAGAATCCTTGTAGTTGTAGAATTATGCAGGCTTCATTTATGTAAAAGTCTATTGGTTTATATTTGGCAGGTGCACCACTAAATTATAAATGTTTTCTCTCTAAACCTCCTATAAACAGACAATTTTCACAATAAACTACAGACAAGTGTTGACAGAAAAAGAAGACCTATACACTCATTTATTTATTGCAAAAAAATAATCTTTATTAAAACAACACAAATACATGGAAACGCAAGTTTTATTAGAACAAATAACAGTTTAACATGAAATACATGGGTGGGACTCCTCTGGTAGCAGCGTACAAAACCTGAAAGACAAAAATGAAACATAAGTATATTTGCCATGTGGAAGAGGAAAAGAAAGGTAGTCCGAATGAAAGGACGATAGTGAGAATGGGAGGGAGAGGAAGTGGGTGGAAGGGAGGAGGGGAGGGAGAGTCAAAAGAACAGAGGGAGGAGGAGACAGAGTGTTGGCCTATTGCACCCAGCCCTCAGTGTTTACGTCCTGTCACTCGTTTGTCTAGTACGCTGGGGTCCGCGAGAAAGAGTGTGGTCGAGCAAGTCCTTGAAATGAAACACACGAAGGAGGCCGGAGATTACATTATGAGCTACGGGAACATTGCTTGCATGCACCTGTGCACCCAGGGTGCTGCACCTCAGCACCTTCCCTCACTCTGTGCTCAATAGTAGGTCCTGTGCACCGAGGCTTCACTGCTCTCCTGTCACCATTGGTGTGTCCAACGACGTGTTGGTGCAAGCTCGGAGTCCGGGCTACCTTTCTAGGGTGGGAGAGCAGGTATTCGGTCTGGGATGGTGTCTTGTTACCACTATGGAAGGTGTCAGAATGCCGAGGGTGGGCACCCACTTCTCCCGTTTTCGGTCAATTCAGTGACTGAAAAAAGGGAGAAATATTTTAATGGTAGAAATGTCTGGAGGTAAATGAAGGTTTATTTTAAGCTTAATGGAAAACACCATTTTTTTCATTTTTGAAGTACGATCTACCAACTGTTAGTGGTAATCGTGTTTCAAAGAGGAGTTGGAGTGCCCGACAATACACAAGGTTAATTAATAATATGTTATAACAAGGATTCACATACAAAGGAACAGAGCGCATGCTAGAAGAATAATGTGCGCGTGTGATGCAGTGGCAAAAGCCTGTATGCATGTACACTTAGTAATGTACACTTAGTAATGAGCTCACTACAGTGCCACAAAAGCCGAGCGACCCTTGACCCCACCAGGTAGGTCACTCCCCCTCCTCACAGCACCACCTGTGCGTCTTGTCCCTGCCCCAGCTGGCGCTGCTTAGGAAGTTGAGGCCTTAGGTTGGTTTGTCATTTGTCATTTCATTGTATTACACTATCTTGGTGTCCATTTCTGTCCCTCCTTCGCTGCCCCTGTGATTCGGTGCCTTTTTTCTCCTGTCTCCTTCGCTGCCCCCGTGATTTGTGCCTTTTTTCTCCTGTCCCCTTTGCTGCCCCCGTGATTCTGTGTCTTTTTCTCCTTCTGTCCCCTTTGCTGTCCTCATGATTCTGTGCCTTTTTCTCATTCTGTCCCCTTCGCTGCCCCGTAATACTGTGCCTTTCTCCTTCCGTCCCCTTTGCTGCCCCTGTGATTCTGTGCCTTTCTCCTTCTGTCCCCTTCCCTGCCCCTTAGACTCTTTTCCTTTTTTCTCCTGTCCTCTTCGCTGCGCCTGTGCTTCTCTGCCTTTTTCTCCTTCTGTCTCCTTCCCTGCCCCCGTGATTCTGTACCTTTCTCCTTCTGTCCCCATCGCTGCCCTTGTGATTCTGTGTCTTTTTCTCCTCCTGTCCCCTTCGCTGCCCCCATGAGTTTGTGCCTTTTTCTCCTTCAGTCCCCTTCGCTGCCCCAGTGATTCTGTGCCTTTGTCTCCTTCTGTCCCCTCCATGCTCCCGGGATTCTGTGCCCTTGCTTCTGTCCCACCGCTGTGTCCCCCGCGCCCCCAGCCCCCTGACTGCCCATTTGCTGCCCTCAATCCCGCCTCCCTGCTGCTCCTCCCTCCCACCTACCCATATAATGTGTGCTGTAGAATGCAGCATGCATTAAAAGAGGAAAAAAAACAAGGCGAAATAAAAA